>NW_027132329.1:0-38605 GCF_026122565.2 Emydura macquarii macquarii | reverse complement strand
TAGGGTTGGGCTTCAGTCCCGCGGGTTTGGGTTTGCAGGGTGAGGGTTTGGGTTTGGTCCCCAGGGTTAGGGTTTGGGTTTCGGTCCCCCCCGGGTTTGCAGGGTTTAGGGTTTGGGCCTCGGTCCCCAGGGTTTGGTTTGCAGGGTTAGGGTTTGGGCCTCAGTCCCCTGGGTTTGGGTTTGCAGGTTTAGGGTTTGGGTCTCCGTCCCCAGGGTTTGGGTTTGCAGGATTAGGGTTTGGGCTTCGGTCCCCCGGGTTTGGGTTTGCAGGTTTAGGGTTTGGGCCTCGGTCCCCCGGGTTTGGGTTTGCAGGGTTATTGTTTGGGTCTCTGCCCCCCTGGTTTGCAGGGTTAGGGTTTGGGTCTCGGTCCCCCGGGTTTGGGTTTGCAGGGTTAGGGTTTGGGTCTCGGTCCCCAGGGTTTGGGTTTGCAGGGTTAGGGTTTGGGTCTCCGTCCCCAGGGTGTGCAGGGTTAGGGTTTCGGCCTCGGTCCCCCGGGTTTGGGTTTGCAGGGTTAGGGTTTGGGCCTCAGTCCCCCGGGTTTGGGTTTGCAGGGTTAGGGTTTGGGTCTCGGTCCCCAGGGTTTGGAGGGGTAGGGTTTGGGCCTCGGTACCCAGGGTTTGGGTTTGCAGGGTTAGGGTTTGGGCCTCGGTCCCCGGGTTTGGGTTTGGGTTTGCAGGGTTAGGGTTTGGGTCTCGGTCCCCAGGGGGTTTGCAGGGTTAGGGTTTGGGTCTCGGTCCCCAGGGTTTGGGTTTGCAGGGTTAGGGTTTGGGTCTCGGTCCCCAGGGTTTGGGTTTGCAGGGTTAGGGTTTGGGTCTCGGTCCCCAGGGTTTGCAGGGTTAGGGTTTGGGCCCCGGTCCCCCGGGTTTGGGTTTGCAGGGTTAGGGTTTGGGCCTCCGTCCCCAGGGTTTGGGTTTGCAGGTTTAGGGTTTGTCTCGGTCCCCAGGGGGTTTGCAGGGTTAGGGTCTCGGTCCCCAGGGTTTGGGTTTGCAGGGTTAGGGTTTGGGCCTCGGTTCCCCTGTTTTGGGTTTGCAGGGTTAGTGTTTGGCCTCAGTCTCCCCGGGTTTGGGTTTGCAGGTTTAGGGTTTGGGTCTTGGTCCCCAGGGTTTGCAGGGTTAGGTTTGGGTCTCGGTCCCCAGGGTTTGGGTTTGCAGGGTTAGGGTTTGGGCCTCGGTCCCCAGGGTTTGGGTTTGCAGGGTTAGGGTTTGGGCCTCGGTCCCCAGGGTTTGCAGGTTAGGGTTTGGGTCGGTTAGGGTTTGCAGGGTTAGGGTTTGGGGCTCGGTCCCCCGGGGTTTGGGTTTGCAGGGTTAGGGTTTGGGCCTCGGTCCCCAGGGTTTGGGTTTGCAGGGTTTAGGGTTTGGGTCTCGGTCCCCAGGGTTTGGGTTTGCAGGGTTAGGGTTTGGGTCTCGGTCCCCAGGGTTTGGGTTTGCAGGGTTAGGGTTTGGGCCTCGGTCCCCAGGGTTTGGGGTTGCAGGGTTAGGGTTTGGGCCTCGGTCCCCCGGGTTTGGGTTTGCAGGTTTAGGGTTTGTGTCTCCCCCCCAGGGTTTGCAGGGTTAGGGTTTCGGTCCCCCAGGGTTTGGGTTTGCAGGGTTAGGGTTTGGGCCTCGGTCCCCAGGGTTTGGGTTTGCAGGGTTAGGGTTTGGGTCTCGGTCCCCAGGGTTTGCAGTTTTAGGGTTTGGGTTTGGGCTCGGTCCCCCGGGTTTGGGTTTGCAGGTTTAGGGTTTGGGCCTCAGTCCCCCGGGTTTGGGTTTGCAGGGTTAGGGTTTGGGCCTCGGTCCCCAGGGTTTCGGTTTTCAGGTTTAGGGTTTGGGTCTCGGTCCCCAGGGCTTGGGTTTCCTGGGTTAGGGTTTGGGTCTCGGTCCCCAGGGTTTGGGTTTGCAGGGTTAGGGTTTGGGCTCGGTCCCCCGGGTTTGGGTTTGCAGGGTTAGGGTTTGGGCCTCGGTCCCCAGGGTTTGGGTTTGCAGGGTTAGGGTTTGGGTCTCGGTCCCCAGGGTTTGCAGGGTTAGGGTTTGGGCCTCGGTCCCCAGGGTTTGGGTTTGCACGGTTAGTTTTTGGGCTTCAGTCCCCCGGCTTTGGGTTTGCAGGTTTAGGGTTTGGTCTCGGTCCCCAGGGTTTGCAGGGTTAGGGTTTGGGTCTCGGTCCCCAGGGTTTGGGTTTGCAGGGTTAGGGTTTGGGCCTCGGTCCCCAGGGTTTGGGTTTGCAGGGTTAGGGTTTGGGCCTCGGTCCCCCAGGGTTTGGGTTTGCAGGGTTAGGGTTTGGGTCTCGGTCCCCAGGGTTTGCAGTTTGCAGGTTTAGGGTTTGGGTCCTCGGTCCCCAGGGTTTGGGTTTGCAGGGTTAGGGTTTGGGCTCGGTCCCCAGGGTTTGGGTTTGCAGGGTTAGGGTTTGGGCCTCGGTCCCCAGGGTTTGGGTTTGCAGGGTTAGGGTTTGGGTCCTCGGTCCCCAGGGTTTGGGTTTGCAGGTTTAGGGTTTGGGTCTCGGTCCCCCGGGTTTGGGTTTGCAGGGTTACGGTTTCGGCCTCGGTCCCCCGGGTTTGGGTTTGCAGGGTTAGGGTTTCTGCCTCGGTCCCCTGGGTTTGGGTTTACAGGTTTAGAATTTGGGTCTCCGTTCCCAGGGTTTGCAGGGTTAGGGTCTCGGTCCCCAGGGTTTGGGTTTGCAGAGTTAGGATTTGGGCCTCGGTTCCCCGGGTTTGATTTTGCAGGTTTAGGGTTTGTGTCGCTGCCCCCAGGGTTTGCAGGGTTAGGGTTTCAGCCTCGGTCCCCCGGGTTTGGGTGTGCAGGGTTAGGGTTGGGCCTCAGTTCCCCGGGTTTGGAGGTTTAGGGTTTGGGCCTCAGTCCCCAGGGTTTGCAGGGTTAGAGTTTGGGTCTCGGTCCCCAGGGCTTGGATTTTCAGGGTTAGGGTTTGGGTCTCCGTCCCCAGGGTGTGCAGGGTTAGGGTTTCGGCCTCGGTCCCCCGGGGTTGGGTTTGCAGGTTTAGGGTTTGGGCCTCGGTCCCCCGGGTTTGATTTTGCAGGTTTAGGGTTTGGGTCTCCGTCCCCAGGGTGTGCAGGGTTAGGGTTTCGGCCTCGGTCCCCCGGGTTTGGGTTTGCAGGGTTAGGGTTGGGCCTCATTCCCCCGGGTATGGGTTTGCAGGGTTAGGCTTTTGGCCTCGGTCCCCCGGGTTTGCAGATTTAGGGTTTGGGCCTCGGTCCCCAGGGTTTGCGTTTGCATAGTTAGGGTTTCTGCCTCGGTCCCCTGGGTTTGGGTTTACAGGTTTAGAATTTGGGTCTCCGTTCCCAGGGTTTGCAGGGTTAGGGTTTGGGTCTCGGTCCCCAGGATTTGGGTTTGCAGGGTTAGGGTTTGGGTCTCGGTCCCCCGGGTTTGGGTTTGCATAGTTAGGGTTTGTGCCTCAGTCCCCGGGTTTGGGTTTGGTTTAGGGTTTGTGTCTCGGTCCCCAGGGTTTGTAGGGTTAGAGTTTGGGTCTCGGTCCCCAGGGTTTGGATTTGCAGGGTTAGGGTTTGGGCCTCGGTCTCCAGGGTTTGGGTTTGCTTGGTTAGGGTTTGGGCCTCGGTCCCCCGGGTTTGGGTTTGCAAGGTTAGGGTTTTGGCCTCGGTCCCCCGGGTTTGGGTTTGCTTTCCCCAGGGTTTTGGGGTTAGGGTTTGGGTCTCCCCCCAGGGTTTGCAGGGTTAGGGTTTGGGCCTCCCCCCGGGTCAGGTTAGGGTTTGGGCTCGGTCCCCAGGGTTTGGGTTTGCAGGGTTTGGGTTTTTGCAGGGTTAGGGTTTGGCTCTCGGTCCCCAGGGTTTGCAGGGTTAGGGTTTGGGTCTCGGTCCCCAGGGTTTGGGTTTGCAGGGTTAGGGTTTGGGTCTCGGTCCCCGGGTTTGAGGGTTAGGGTTTGCAGGGGGTTAGGGTTTGGGTCTGGGTCCCCAGGGTTTGCAGGGTTAGGGTTTGGGTCTCGGTCCCCCGGGTTTGGGGGTTTCGGTTTCAGGTTTAGGGTTTGGGTCTCGGTCCCCAGGGTTTGGGTTTGCAGGGTTAGGGTTTGGCCTCGGTCCCCCGGGTTTGGGTTTGCAGGGTTAGGGTTTGGGCCTCTCGGTCCCCAGGGGTTTGCAGGGTTAGGGTTTGGGCTCCGTCCCCAGGGTTTGGGTTTGCAGGTTTAGGGTTTGGGCCTCGGTCCCCCGGGTTTGGGTTTGCAGGGTTTAGGGTTTGGGTTTGGTCCCCCCCCGGTTTGCAGGGTTAGGGTTTGGGCCTCGGTTCCCCGGGTTTGGGTTTGCAGGGTTAGGGTTTGTGTCTCTGTCCCCAGGGTTTGCAGGGTTAGGGTTTGGGTCTCGGTCCCCAGGGTTTGGCTTTGCAGGGTTAGGGTTTTGGCCTCGGTCCCCGGGTTTGGGTTTGCAGGTTTAGGGTTTGGGTCTCGTCCCCAGGGTTTGGGTTTGCAGGGTTAGGGTTTGGGCCTCGGTCCCCCGGGTTTGGGTTTGCAGGGTTTGGGTCTCGGTCCCCAGGGTTTGGGCCTCGGTCCCCCGGGTTTGGGTTTGCAGGGTTAGGGTTTGGGCCTCGGTCCCCCGGGTTTGGGTTTGCAGGGTTAGGGTTTGGGTCTCGTCCCCAGGGTTTGGGTTTGCAGGTTTAGGGTTTGGGTCTCGGTCCCCCGGGTTTGGGTGTGCATGGTTAGGGTTGGGCTTCAGTCCCGCGGGTTTGGGTTTGCAGGGTGAGGGTTTTGGCCTCCGTCTTCCGGGTATGGGTTTGCAGGGTTAGTGTTTGGCTCTGGGTCCCCAGGGTTTTTGCAGGGTTAGGGTTTGGGTCTCGGTCCCCCGGGTTTGGGTTTGCAGGTTTAGGGTTTCTCCGTCCCCCCCAGGGTTTGCAGGGTTTTTAGGGTTTGGGCTCGGTCCCCAGGGTTTGGGTGTGCAGGGTTAGGGTTTGGTCCTCAGTCTCCCATTGGGTTTGCAGGTTTTTGCAGGTTTAGGGTTTGGGTCTCGGTCCCCAGGGTTTTGCAGGGTTAGGGGTTCGGTCCCCAGGTTTGGGTTTGCAGGGTTAGGGTTTGGGTCTCGGTCCCCAGGGTTTGGGTTTGCAGGGTTAGGGTTTGGGTCTCGGTCCCCAGGGTTTGGGTTTGCAGATTTAGGATTTGGGCCTCGGTCCCCCGGGTTTGCAGGGTTAGGGTTTCGGCCTCAGTCTCCAGGGTTTGGGTTTGCAGGTTTAGGGTTTGGGTCTCCGTCCCCAGGGTGTGCAGGGTTAGGGTTTGGGCCTCGGTCCCCCGGGGTTGGGTTTGCAGGGTTAGGGTTTGGGCTCGGTCCCCAGGGTTTGGGTTTGCAGGGTTAGGGTTTGGGCCTCGGTCCCCCGGGTTTGGGTTTGCAGGGTTTAGGGTTTGGGCTCGGTCCCCAGGGTTTGGGTTTGCAGGGTTTGGGTTGCAGGGTTAGGGTTTGGGCTCGGTCCCCCGGGTTTGGGTTTGCAGGGTTAGGGTTTGGGCCTCGGTCCCCCGGGTTTGATTTTGCAGGTTTAGGGTTTGGGTCTCGGTCCCCAGGGTTTGCAGGGTTAGGGTTTGGGCCTCGGTCCCCAGGGTTTGCGTTTGCATAGTTAGGGTTTCTGCCTCGGTCCCCTGGGTTTGGGTTTACAGGTTTAGAATTTGGGTCTCCGTTCCCAGGGTTTGCAGGGTTAGGGTCTCGGTCCCCAGGGTTTGTAGGGCTAGAGTTTGGGTCTCGGTCCCCAGGGTTTGGATTTGCAGGGTTAGGGTTTGGGCCTCGGTCCCCAGGGTTTTTGGGTCGGTCCCCCAGGGTTTGCAGGGTTAGGGTTTGGGCCTCGGTCCCCCGGGTTTGGGTTTGCAGGGTTAGGGTTGGGCCTCAGTTCCCCGGGTTTGGAGGTTTAGGGTTTGGGCCTCAGTCCCCAGGGTTTGCAGGGTTAGAGTTTGGGTCTCGGTCCCCAGGGTTTGGATTTTCAGGGTTAGGGTTTGGGTCTCCGTCCCCAGGGTTTGCAGGGTTAGGGTCTCGGTCCCCCGGGTTTTGGGTTTGCAGGTTTAGGGTTTGGGCCTCGGTCCCTCGGGTTTGGGTTTGGGTTTTGCAGGTTTAGGGTTTGGGTCTCCGTCCCCAGGGTGTGCAGGGTTAGGGTTTCGGCCTCGGTCCCCCGGGTTTGGGTTTGCAGGGTTAGGGTTTGGGCCTCGGTCCCCCGGGTTTGGGTTTGCAGGGTTAGGGTTTTGGCCTCGGTCCCCCGGGTTTGCAGATTTAGGGTTTGGGCCTCGGTCCCCAGGGTTTGGGTTTGCAGGGTTAGGGTTTCGGCCTCGGTCCCCCGGGTTTGGGTTTACAGGATTAGGGTTTGGGTCTCGGTCCCCAGGGTTTGCAGGGTTAGGGTTTGGGTCTCGGTCCCCAGGGTTTTAGGGTTTGCAGGGGGTTTGGGTTAGGGGGTTAGGGTTTGGGTCCCCCGGGTTTGGGTTTGCAGGTTAGGGTTTGGGCCTCGGTCCCCAGGGTTTTTGCAGGGTTAGGGTTTGGGCCTCGGTCCCCAGGGTTTGGGTTTGCAGGTTTAGGGTTTGTGTCTCGGTCCCCAGGCAGGTTTGGGTTTGGTCTCGGTCCCCAGGGTTTGGGTTTGCAGGGGTCTCGGTCCCCAGGGTTTGCAGGGTTAGGGTTTGGGTCTCGGTCCCCAGGGTTTGGGTTTGCAGGGTTAGGGTTTGGGCCTCGGTCCCCAGGGTTTGGGTTTGCAGGGTTAGGGTTTGGGCCTTAGGTCCCCCCCAGGGTTTGCAGGTTTGCTCGGTCCCCCAGGGTTTGGGTTTGCAGGTTTGGGCCTCGGTCCCCCGGGTTTGGGTTTGCTTGGTTAGGGTTTGGGCTTCGGTCCCCCGGTTTGGGTTTGCAAGGTTAGGGTTTTGGCCTCGGTCCCCCGGGGTTGGGTTTGCAGGTTTAGGGTTTGGGCCTCGGTCCCCAGGGTTTGCAGGGTTAGGGTTTGGGTCTCGGTCCCCAGGGTTTGCAGGGTTAGGGTTTGGGTCTCGGTCCCCGGGTTTGATTTTGCAGGGTTAGGGTTTGTGTCTCTGTCCCAAGGGTTTGCAGGGTTAGGGTCTGAGCCTTGGTCCCCCGAGTTTGCAGGGTTAGGGTTTGTTTCGGTTTCAAGGTTTAGGATTTGGGTCTCGGTCCCCAGGGTTTGGGTTTGCTGGGTTAGGGTTTGAGCCCCGGTCCCCCGGGTTTGGGTTTGCAGGGTTAGGGTTTGGGCCTCCGTCCCCAGGGTTTGGGTTTGCAGGTTTAGGGTTTGGGCCTCGGTTCCCCGGGTTTGATTTTGCAGGTTTAGGGTTTGTGTCTCTGCCCCCAGGGTTTGCAGGGTTAGGGTTTCAGCCTCGGTCCCCCGGGTTTGGGTGTGCAGGGTTATTGTTTGGGTCTCTGTCCACAGGGTTTGCAGGGTTAGGGTTTGGGTCTCGGTCCCCAGGGTTTGGCTTTGCAGGGTTAGGGTTTTGGCCTCGGTCCCCCGGGTTTGCAGATTTAGGGTTTCGGCCTCGTTCCCCAGGGTTTCCGTTTGCATACTTAGGGTTTGAGCCTCTGTCCCCCGGTTTTGGGTTTGCTTGGGTTTGGGTTTGGGTTAGGGTTTGGGCCTCGGTCCCCCGGGTTTGGGTGTGCAGGGTTAGGGTTTGGGTCTTGGTCCCCAGTGTTTGCAGGGTTAGGGTTTGGGTCTCGGTCCCCAGGGCTTGGGTTTGCAGGGTTAGGGTTTGGGTCTCGGTCCCCAGGGTTTGGGTTTGCAGGTTTAGGGTTTCGGTCCCCAGGGTTTGGGTTTGCAGGGTTAGGGTTTGGGCTCGGTCCCCAGGGTTTGGGTTTGCAGGGTTAGGGTTTGGGTCTCGGTCCCCAGGGTTTGGGTTTGCAGGGTTAGGGTTTGGGCCTCGGTCCCCAGGGTTTGGGTTTGCAGGGTTAGGGTTTGGGCCTCGGTCCCCCCAGGGTTTGGGTTTGCAGGGTTAGGGTTTGGGCCTCGGTCCCCCGGGTTTGGGTTTGCAGGTTAGGGTTTGGGCCTCCCCAGGGTCCCCAGGGTTTGCAGGGTTTGGGTTTGGGTTTGCAGGGTTAGGGTTTGGGCCTCGGTCCCCAGGGTTTGGGTTTGCAGGTTTTTGCAGGTTTAGGGTTTGGGTCTCGGTCCCCAGGGTTTGCAGGGTTTAGGGTTTGGGTCTCGGTCCCCAGGGTTTGGGTTTGCAGGGTTAGGGTTTGGGTCTCGGTCCCCAGGGTTTGGGTTTGCAGGGTTAGGGTTTGGGTCTCGGTCCCCAGGGTTTGCAGGGTTAGGGTTTGGGCCTCGGTCCCCAGGGTTTGGTTTGCAGGGTTAGGGTTTGGGCCTCGGTCCCCCGGGTTTGGTTTGCAGGGTTAGGGTTTGGGCCTCGGTCCCCAGGGTTTCGGTTTTCAGGTTTAGGGTTTGGGTCGCGGTCCCCAGGGTTTGGGTTTGCAGGTTTAGGGTTTGGGCCTCCGTCCCCCGGGTTTGGGTTTGCAGGGTGTAGGGTTTGGGCCTCGGTCCCCAGGGTTTGGGTTTCCAGGTTTAGGGTTTGGGCCTCAGTCCCCCGGGGTTTGGATTTGCAGGGTTAGGGTTTGGTCCTCGGTCCCCCGGGTTTGCAGGTTAAGGGTTTGGGTCCCGGTCCCCCGGGGTTTGGGTTTGCAGGGTTTGGGTCTCGGTTTTAGGGTTGGGTCTCGGTCCCCAGGGTTTGCAGGGTGCAGGGTTTGGGTTTGGGCCCCCCGGGTTTGGGTTTGCATAGTTAGGGTTTGGGCCTCGGTCCCCCGGGTTTGGGTTTGCAGGGTTAGGGTTTGGGCCTCGGTCCCCCGGGTTTGCAGGGTTAGGGTTTGGGCCTCGGTCCCCAGGGTTTGGGTTTGCAGGGTTAGGGTTTGGGCTCGGTCCCCAGGGTTTGCAGGTTTAGGGTTTGGGTCTCCGTCCCCAGGGTTTGCAGGGTTAGGGTTTGGGTCTCGGTCCCCAGGGTTTGGGTTTGCAGAGTTAGGGTTTGGGCCTCGGTCCCCCGGGGTTTGGGTTTGCAGGGTTAGGGTTTGGTCCTCGGTCCCCCGGGTTTGATTTTGCAGGTTTAGGGTTTGGGTCGCCCCAGGGTTTGGGTTTGGGTTTCGGTCCCCCCCAGGGTTTGGGTTTGCAGGGCTAGGGTTTGGGTCTCGGTCCCCCGGGTTTGCGTTTGCATAGTTAGGGTTTGGGTCTCGGTCCCCAGGGTTTGGGTTTGCTCGGTTAGGGTTTGAGCCCCGGTCCCCCGGGTTTGGGTTTGCAGGGTTAGGGTTTGGGTCACGCTCGCCTGGGTGTGGAGGGTTAGTGTTTGGGTCTCGGTCCCCAGGGTTTGGGTTTGCAGGGTTAGGGTTTGGGCCTCGGACCCCAGGGTTTGGGTTTGGGCAGGTCCCCAGTTTGGGTTTGCTTAGGGTTTGGGTCTCGGTCCCCAGGATTTGGGTTTGCAGGGTTAGGGTTTGGGTCTCCGTACCCAGGGTTTGCAGGGTTAGGGTTGGGCCTCAGTTCCCCGGGTTTGGGTTTGCAGGTTTAGGGTTTGGGCCTCGGTCCCCCGGGTTTGAGTTTGCAGGTTTAGGGTTTGGGTCTCCGTCCCCAGGGTTTGCAGGGTTAGGGTTTCGGCCTCGGTTCCCCGGGTTTGGGTGTGCAGGGTTAGGGTTGGGCCTTCGGTCCCCAGGGTTTGGGTTTGCAGGGTTAGGGTTTGGGCCTCGGTCCCCCGGGTTTGGGTTTGCAGGGTTAGGGTTTGGGTCCTCGGTCCCCAGGGTTTGCAGGGTTAGGGTTTGGGTCTCGGTCCCCAGGGTTTGGGTTAGGGTTTGGGCCTCGGTCCCCAGGGTTTGGGTTGCATAGTTAGGGTTCGGGCCTCGGTCCCCCGGGTTTGGGTTTGCAGGTTTAGGGTTTGGGTCTCCGTTCCCCAGGGTTTGCAGGGTTAGGGTTTGGGTCTCGGTCCCCAGGGTTTGGGTTTGCAGGGTTAGGGTTTGGGCCTCGGTCCCCAGGGTTTGGGTTTGCAGGGTTAGGGTTTGGGTCCTCGGTCCCCAGGGTTTGGGTTTGCCCTCGGTCCCCAGGGTTTGGGTTTGCAGGGTTTAGGGTTTGGGCCTCGGTCCCCAGGGTTTGGGTTTGCAGGGTTAGGGTTTGGGCCTCGGTCCCCAGGGTTTGGGTTTGCAGGGTTAGGGTTTGGGTCTCGGTCCCCAGGGTTTGGGTTTGCAGGGTTAGGGTTTGGGCCTCGGTCCCCAGGGTTTCGGTTTGCAGTGTTAGGGTTTGGGCCTAAGTCACCAGGGTTTCGGTTTGCAGGGTTAGGGTTTGGGCCTCGGTCCCCAGGGTTTGGGTTTGCAGGGTTAGGGTTTGGGCCTCGGTCCCCAGGGTTTGGGTTTGCAGGGTTAGGGTTTGGGTCTCGGTCCCCAGGGTTTGCAGGGTTAGGGTTTGGGCCTCGGTCCCCAGGGTTTGGGTTTGCAGGGTTAGGGTTTGGGCCTCGGTCCCCAGGGTTTTTGGGGGTTTGCAGGTTTAGGGTTTGTGTCTCCGTCCCCAGGGTGTGCAGGGTTAGGGTTTGGGCCTCGGTCCCCCGGGTTTGGGTTTGCAGGTTTAGGGTTTGTGCCTCGGTCCCCCGGGTTTGGGTTTGCAGGTGTAGGGTTTGGGTCTCCGACCCCAGGGTTTGCAGGGTTAGGGTTTGGGCCTCTCGGTCCCCAGGGTTTGGGTTTGCATGATTAGAGTTTGGGCCTCGGACACCCGGGTTTGGGTTTGCAGAGTTAGGGTTTGTGCCTCGGTCCCCAGGGTTTGGGTTTGCACGGTTAGTGTTTGGGCTTCAGTCCCCCGGGTTTGGGTTTGCAGGGTTAGGGTTTCGGCTTCGGTCCCCCGGGTTTGGGTTTGCAGGGTTAGGGTTTGGGCTCGGTTCCCAGGGTTTGCAGTGTTAGGGTTTGGGTCTCGGTCCCCAGGGTTTGGGTTTGCAGGGTTAGGGTTTGGGTCTCGGTCCCCAGGGTTTGGGTGTGCTGTGTTATTGTTTGTGCCTCGGTCCCCAGGGTTTGGGTTTGCAGGGTTAGGGTTTGGGCCTCGGTCCCCAGGGTTTGGGTTTGCAGGGTTAGGGTTTGGGCCTCGGTCCCCAGGGTTTGGGTTTGGGTTTGGGTTTGGGCCTCGGTCCCCAGGGTTTGGGTTTGCAGGGTTAGGGTTTTGGCCTCGGTCCCCCGGGTTTGGGTTTGCAGGTTTAGGGTTTGGGTCTCGGTCCCCAGGGTTTGCAGGGTTAGGGTTTGGGTCTCGGTCCCCAGGGTTTGGGTTTGCAGGTTCAGGGTTTGGGCCTCGGTCCCCCGGGTTTGGGTTTGCAGGGTTAGGGTTTGGGCCTCGGTCCCCCGGGTTTGGGTTTGCAGGGTTAGGGTTTGGGTCTCGGTTCGCAGGGTTTGGGTTTGCAGGGTTAGGATTTGGGCCTCGGTCCCCCGGGTTTGGGTTTGCAGGGTTAGGGTTTGGGCCTCGGTCCCCCGGGTTTGGGTTTGCAGGGTTAGGGTTTGGGTCTCGGTCCCCAGGGTTTGCAGGGTTAGGGTTTGGGCCTCGGTCCCCAGGGTTTGGGTTTGCAGGGTTAGGGTTTGGGTCCTCGGTCCCCAGGGTTTTGGGTTAGGGTTTGGGCCTCTAGGTCCCCAGGGGTTTGCACGGTTAGGGTTTGGGCCTCGGTCACCAGGGTTTGGGTTTGCAAGGTTAGGGTTTCTGCCTCGGTCTTCCGGGTTTGGGTTTGTAGGTTTAGGGTTTGGGTCTCGGTTCGCAGGGTTGGGTTTGCAGGGTTAGGGTTTGGGCCTCGGTGCCCCGGGTTTGGGTTTGCAGGGTGTGGGTTTGGGCTTCGGTCCCCCGGTTTTGTGTTTGCAGGTTTAGGGTTTGGGTCTCGGTCCCCAGGGTTTGGGTTTGCAGGGTTAGGTTTTGGGCCTCGGTCCCCCGGGTTTGGGTTTGCAGGGTTAGGGTTTGGGTCTCTGTCCCCAGGGTTTGCAGGGTTAGGGTTTGGGTCTCGGTCCTCAGGGTTTGGGTTTGCACGGTTAGGGTTTGGGCCTCGGTCACCAGGGTTTGGGTTTGCAGGGTTAGGGTTTGGGCCTCGGTCCCCCGGGTTTGGGTTTGCAGGGTTTAGGGTTTGGGTCTCGGTCCCCAGGGTTTGGGTTTGCAGGGTTACGGTTTGGGTTTCGGTCTCCAGGGTTTTGGTTTGTAGGGTTAGGGTTTGGGCCTCGGTCCCCCGGGTTTGCGTTTGCAGAGTTAGGGTTTGTGTCTCCGTTCCCAGGGTTTGCAGGGTTTGGGCTTCGGTCTCCCGGCTTTGGGTGTGCAGGGTTAGGATTTGGGCCTCGGTCCCCAGGGTTTGGGTTTGCAGGGTTAGGGTCTCGGTCCCCAGGGTTTGGGTTTGCAGACTTAGGGTTTGGGCCTCGGTCCCCCGGGGTTTGGGTTTGCAGGGTTAGGGTTTGTGTCTCTCCCCGCAGGGTTAGGGTTTCAGCCTCGGTCCCCCGGGTTTGGGTTTGCAGGGTTAGGGTTTCGGCCTCAGTCCCCCGGGTTTGGGTTTGCAGGTTTAGGGTTTGGGTCTTGGTCCCCAGGGTTTGCAGGGTTACGGTTTGGGTTTCGGTCTCCAGGGTTTGGGTTTGCAGGGTTAGGGTTTGGGCCTCGGTCCCCCGGGTTTGGGTTTGCAGGGTTAGGGTTTGGGCCTCGGTCCCCCGGGTTTGCGTTTGCATGGTTAGGGTTTCTTCCTCGGTCCCCCGGGTTTGGGTTTACCGGTTTAGAGTTTGTGTCTCCGTTCCCAGGGTTTGCAGGGTTTGGGCTTCGGTCTCCCGGCTTTGGGTGTGCAGGGTTAGGATTTGGTCCTCAGTCTCCAGGGTTTGGGTTTGCAGGTTTAGGGTTTGGGTCTTGGTCCCCAGTGTTTGCAGGGTTAGAGTTTGGGTCTCGGTCCCCAGGGTTTGGATTTTCAGGGTTAGGGTTTGGGCCTCGGTCCCCAGGGTTTGGGTTTGCAGAGTTAGGGTTTGTGCCTCAGTCCCCGGGTTTGGGTTTGCAGGTTTAGGGTTTGGGTCTCCGTCCCCAGAGTGTGCTGGGTTAGGGTTTCGGCCTCGGTCCCCCGGGTTTGGGTGTGCAGGGTTAGGGTTGGGCTTCAGTCCCGCGGGTTTGGGTTTGCAGGGTGAGGGTTTGGGCTTCGGTCCCCCGGGTTTGGGTTTGCAGGGTTAGCGTTTTGTCCTCGGTCCCCCGGGTTTGCAGATTTAGGGTTTGGGCCTCGGTCCCCAGGGTTTGCGTTTGCATAGTTAGGGTTTCTGCCTCGGTCCCCTGGGTTTGGGTTTACAGGTTTAGAATTTGGGTCTCCGTTCCCAGGGTTTGCAGGGTTAGGGTCTCGGTCCCCAGGGTTTGGGTGTGCAGGGTTAGGGTTGGGCCTCAGTTCCCCGGGTTTGGAGGTTTAGGGTTTGGTCGTCAGTCCCCAGGGTTTGCAGGGTTAGAGTTTGGGTCTCGGTCCCCCGGGGTTGGGTTTGCAGGTTTAGGGTTTGGGTCTCGGTCCCCAGGGTTTGGGGTTTGCAGGGTTAGGGTTTGGGTCTCAGGTTTGGGCCCCCCAGGGTTTGGGTTTGCAGGGTTAGGGTTTGGGCCTCGGTCCCCCGGGTTTGGGGGTTTGCAGGGTTAGGGTTTGGGCCTCGGTCCCCCGGGTTTGGGTTTGCAGGGTTAGGGTTTGGGCCTCAGGGGGTTTGGGTCTCGGTCCCCAGGGTTTGCAGTTAGGGTTTGGGTCTCGGTCCCCAGGGTTTGGGTTTGCAGGGTTAGGGTTTGGGCCTCGGTCCCCCGGGTTTGGGTTTGCAGGGTTAGGGTTTGGGCCTCGGTCCCCAGGGTTTGGGTTTGCAGGGGGTTTGGGTCTCGGTCCCCAGGGTTTGCAGGGTTTAGGGTTTGGGTCTCGGTCCCCCGGGTTTGCAGGGTTAGGGTTTGGGTCTCGGTCCCCAGGGTTTTGCAGGGTTAGGGTTTGGGTCTCGGTCCCCAGGGTTTGGGTTTGCAGGGTTAGGGTTTGGGCCTCGGTCCCCAGGGTTTGGGTTTGCAGGGTTAGGGTTTGGGCCTCGGTCCCCAGGGTTTGGCAGGGTTAGGGTTTGGGTCGGTCCCCCGGGTTTGGGTTTGCAGGGTTAGGGTTTGGGCTCGGTCCCCCAGGGTTTGCAGGGTTAGGGTTTGGGTCTCGGTCCCCCGGGTTTGGGTTTGCAGGGTTAGGGTTTGGGCCTCGGTCCCCCGGGTTTGGGTTTGCAGGGTTTAGGGTTTGGGCCTCGGTCCCCAGGGTTTGGGTTTGCAGGTTTAGGGTTGGCCTCGGTCCCCAGGGTTTGGGTTTGCAGAGTTAGGGTTTGGGCCTCGGTCCCCCGGGTTTGGGTTTGCAGGGTTAGGGTTTGGGCCTCGGTCCCCAGGGTTTGCAGGTTTAGGGTTTGGGCCTCGGTCCCCCGGGTTTGCAGGGTTTTTGGGTCTCGGTTAGGGTTTGGGTCTCGGTCGTCCGGGTTTGGGTGTGCAGGGTTATTGTTTGGGTCTCGGTCCCCAGGGTTTGCAGGGTTAGGGTTTGGGTCTCGGTCCCCAGGGTTTGCAGGGTTAGGGTTTGGGTCTCGGTCCCCAGGGTTTGGGTTTGCAGGGTTAGGTTTTGGGACTTGGTCCACAGGGTTTGCAGGGTTAGGGTTTGGGTCTCGGTCCCCAGCACTTGCGTTTGCCGGGTTAGGGTTTGGGTCTCGGTCCCCAGGTTTGCAGTTTGCAGGGTTAGGGTTTGGGTCTCGGTCCCCCGGGTTTGGGTTTGCAGGGTTAGGGTTTGGGCCTCCCCAGTCCCCAGGGTTTGGGTTTGCAGGGTTAGGTTTAGGGTTTGGGCCTCGGTCCCCAGGGTTTGGGTTTGCAGGGTTAGGGTTTGGGCCTCGGTCCCCAGGGTTTGGGTTTGCAGGGTTAGGGTTTGGGCCTCGGTCCCCCGGGGGTTGCAGGTTTGCTCGGTCCCCAGGGTTTGCAGGGGGTTTGGGCCTCGGTCCCCAGGGTTTGGGTTTGCAGGGTTAGGGTTTGGGCCTCGGTCCCCCGGGTTTGGGTTTGCAGGGTTAGGGTTTGGGCCTCGGTCCCCAGGGTTTGGGTTTGCAGGGTTTAGGGTTTGGGCCTCGGTCCCCAGGGTTTGGGTTTGCAGGGTTAGGGTTTGGGTCTCGGTCCCCAGGGTTTGCAGGGTTAGGGTTTGGGCCTCGGTCCCCAGGGTTTGGGTTTGCAGGGTTAGAGTTTGGGTCTCGGTCCCCAGGGTTTGGATTTGCAGGGTTAGGGTTTGGGCCTCGGTCCCCAGGGTTTGCGTTTGCATAGTTAGGGTTTCTTCCTCGGTCCCCCGGGTTTGGGTTTACCGATTTAGAGTTTGTGTCTCCGTTCCCAGGGTTTGCAGGGTTTGGGCTTCGGTCTCCCGGCTTTGGGTGTGCAGGGTTAGGATTTGGTCCTCAGTCTCCAGGGTTTGGGTTTGCAGGTTTAGGGTTTGGGTCTTGGTCCCCAGGGTTTGGATTTTCAGGGTTAGGGTTTGGGCCTCGGTCCCCAGGGTTTGGATTTTCAGGGTTAGGGTTTGGGCCTCGGTCCCCAGGGTTTGGGGTTGCAGAGTTAGGGTTTGTGCCTCAGTCCCCGGGTTTGGGTTTGCAGGTTTAGGGTTTGGGTCTCCGTCCCCAGGTTTGGGTTTGCAGGGGGTTTGGGTCTCGGTCCCCCGGGTTTGGGTTGCAGGGTTAGGGTTGGGCTTCAGTCCCCCGGGTTTGGGTTTGCAGGGTTAGGGTTTGGGCCTCGGTCCCCCGGGTTTGGGTTTGCAGGGTTATTGTTTGGGTCTCTGTCCACAGGGTTTGCAGGGTTAGGGTTTGGGTCTCGGTCCTCAGGGTTTGCGTTTGCCTAGTTATTGTTTGAGCCTCGGTCCCCCGGGTTTGGGTTTTCAGGTTTAGAGTTTGGGTCTCCGTTCCCAGGGTTTGCAGGGTTAGGGTTTGGGTCTCGGTCCCCAGGGTTTGGGTTTGCAGGGTTAGGGTTTGGGCCTCGGTCCCCAGGGTTTGGGTTTGCAGGTTTAGGGTTTGGGTCTCCGTCCCCAGGGTTTGCAGCAGGGTTAGGGTTTGGGTCTCGGTCCCCAGGGTTTGGGTTTGCAGGGTTAGGGTTTGGGCCTCGGTCCCCAGGGTTTGGGGTTTTTGCAGGGTTAGGGTTTGGGGTTTGGGCTCGGTCCCCAGGGTTTGGGTTTGCAGGGTTAGGGTTTGGGTCTCGTCCCCAGGGTTTGGGTTTGCAGGGTTAGGGTTTGGGCCTCGGTCCCCAGGGTTTGGGTTTGCAGGGGGTTTGGGCCTCGGTCCCCAGGGTTTGCAGGCCTCGGTCCCCAGGGTTTGGGTTTGCAGGTTTAGGGTTTGGGTCTCGGTCCCCAGGGTTTGCAGGGTTAGGGTTTGGGTCTCTCGGTCCCCAGGGTTTGGGTTTGCAGGGTTAGGGTTTGGGTCCCCCGGGTCGGTCCCCAGGGTTTGGGTTTGCAGGGTTAGGGTTTGGGCCTCGGTCCCCAGGGTTTGGGTTTGCAGGTTAGGGTTTGGGTCTCGGTCCCCAGGGTTTGGGTTTGCAGGGTTAGGGGGCTCGGGTCTTTGCCCCCAGGGTTTGGGTTTGCAGGGTTAGGGTTTGGGCCTCGGTCCCCAGGGTTTGGGTTTGCAGGGTTAGGGTTTGGGCCTCGGTCCCCAGGGTTTGGGTTTGCAGGGTTAGGGTTTGGGCCTCGGTCCCCAGGGTTTGCAGGGTTAGGGTTTGGGTCTCGGTCCCCAGGGTTTGGGTTGGGTCAGGGTTAGGGTTTGGGTTTCGGTCCCCCCCAGGGTTTGGGTTTGCAGGGTTAGGGTTTGGGCCTCGGTCCCCAGGGTTTGGGTTTGCAGGGTTAGCAGGTTTTTGGGTCTCGGTCCCCAGGGTTTGCAGGGTTAGGGTTTGGGTCTCGGTCCCCAGGGTTTGGGTTGCAGGGTTAGGGTTTGGGCCTCGGTCCCCGGGGTTTGGGGTTTTTTGGCCTCAGTCCCCAGGGTTTGGGTTTGCAGGTTTAGGGTTTGGGTCTCGGTCCCCAGGGTTTGCAGGGTTAGGGGGTTTGGGTTTCGGTCCCCAGGGTTTGGGTTTGCAGGGTTAGGGTTTGGGCCTCGGTCCCCAGGGTTTGGGTTTGCAGGGTTAGGGTTTGGGCCTCGGTCCCCCGGGTTTTGCAGGGTTTTGCAGGGTTTGGGTTTGGGCCTCGGTCCCCCCAGGGTTTGGGTTTGCAGGGTTAGGGTTTGGGCCTCGGTCCCCCGGGTTTGGGTTTGCAGGGTTTGGGGGTTTGCAGGGTTAGGGTTTGGGTCTCGGTCCCCAGGGTTTGGGTTTGCAGGGTTAGGGTTTGGGTCTCGGTCCCCAGGGTTTGGGTTTGCAGGGTTAGGGTTTGGGTCTCCCCCCAGGTTTGGGTTTGGTCAGGGTTTGGGTTTGCAGGGGGTTTGGGCCTCGGTCCCCCGGGTTTGGGTTTGCAGGTTTTAGGGTTTGGGTCTCTGTCCCCAGGGTTTGCAGGGTTAGGGTTTGGGTCTCGGTCCCCAGGGTTTGGGTTTGCAGGGTTAGGGTTTGGGCCTCGGTCCCCAGGTTTGGGTTTGCAGGTTTAGGGTTTGGGTCGGTCCCCAGGGTTTGCAGGGTTTGGGGTTTGCAGGTTTAGGGGTTCGGTCCCCAGGGTTTGGGGTTAGGGTTTGGGCCTCGGTCCCCAGGGTTTGGGTTTGCAGGGTTAGGGTTTGGGCCTCGGTCCCCCGGGTTTTTAGGGTTTGCAGGTTTAGGGTTTGGGTTTGCTCAGGGTTTGGGTCTCGGTCCCCAGGGTTTGGGTTTGCAGGGTTAGGGTTTGGGCCTCGGTCCCCAGGGTTTGGGTTTGCAGGGTTAGGGTTTGGGTCTCGGTCACAAGGGTATGCAGGGTTAGGGTTTGGGCCTCGGTCCCTAGGGCTTGGGTTTGCACGGTTAGTTTTTGGGCTTCAGTCCCCCGGCTTTGGTTTGCATTTAGGGTTTGGGCCTCGGTCCCCCGGGTTTGGGTTTGCATAGTTAGGGTTTGTTCCTCGGTCCCCCGGGTTTGGGTTTAGTTTTTGTGTCTCCGTTCCCAGGGTTTGCAGGGTTTGGGCTTCGGTCTCCCGGCTTTGGGTGTGCAGGGTTAGGATTTGGTCCTCAGTCTCCAGGGTTTGGGTTTGCAGGTTTAGGGTTTGGGTCTTGGTCCCCAGTGTTTGCAGGGTTAGAGTTTGGGTCTCGGTCCCCAGGGTTTGGATTTTCAGGGTTAGGGTTTGGGCCTCGGTCCCCAGGGTTTGGGTTTGCAGAGTTAGGGTTTGTGCCTCAGTCCCCGGGTTTGGGTTTGCAGGTTTAGGGTTTGGGTCTCCGTCCCCAGAGTGTGCTGGGTTAGGGTTTCGGCCTCGGTCCCCCGGGTTTGGGTGTGCAGGGTTAGGGTTTGGGCTTCGGTCCCCCGGGTTTGGGTTTGCAGGGTTTTGCAGGGTTAGGGTTTGGGCCTCGGTCCCCCGGGTTTGGGTTTGCAGGGTTAGGGTTTTGGCCTCGGTCCCCCGGGTTTGCAGATTTAGGGTTTGGGCCTCGGTCCCCAGGGTTTGCGTTTGCATAGTTAGGGTTTCTTCCTCGGTCCCCCGGGTTTGGGTTTACAGGTTTAGGGTTTGCAGGGTTTGGGCCTCGGTCCCCAGGGTTTGCGTTTGCTTGGTTAATATTTGGGCCTCGGTCCCCGGGTTTCGGTTTTCAGGTTTAGGGTTTGGGTCTCGGTCCCCCGGGTTTGGGGTTAGGGTTTGGGCCTCGGTCCCCCGGGTTTGGGTTAGGGTTAGGGTTGGGCCTCAGTCCCCCGGGTTTGGAGGTTTTAGGGTTTGGGCCAGGGTTTGCAGGGTTAGAGTTTGGGTCTCGGTCCCCAGGGTTTGGGTTTTCAGGGTTAGGGTTTGGGTCTCCGTCCCCAGGGTGTTTGGGTTAGGGTTTGGGTCTCGGTCCCCAGGGTTTGCAGGTTTAGGGTTTGGGCCTCGGTCCCCCGGGTTTGGGTTTGCAGGTTTAGGGTTTGGGTCTCCGTCCCCAGGGTTGTGCAGGGTTAGGGTTTGGGCCTCGGTCCCCCGGGTTTGGGTTTGCAGGGTTAGGGTTTGGGCCTCATCCCCCGGGTTTGGGTTTGCAGGGTTAGGGTTTGGGCCTCGGTCCCCAGGGTTTGCAGGGTTTTTTGGCCTCGGGGTTAGCCCTCGGTCCCCCGTTTGCAGATTTAGGGTTTGGGCCTCGGTCCCCAGGGTTTGCGTTTGCATAGTTAGGGTTTCTGCCTCGGTCCCCTGGGTTTGGGTTTACAGGTTTAGAATTTGGGTCTCCGTTCCCAGGGTTTGCAGGGTTAGGGTTTGGGTCTCGGTCCCCAGGGTTTGGGTTTGCAGGGTTAGGGTTTGGGTCTCGGTCCCCCGGGTTTGGGTTTGCATAGTTAGGGTTTGTGCCTCAGTCCCCGGGTTTGGGTTTGCAGGTTTAGGGTTTGTGTCTCGGTCCCCAGGGTTTGGATTTGCAGGGTTAGGGTTTGGGCCTCGGTCTCCAGGGTTTGGGTTTGCAGGGTTAGGGTTTGGGCCTCGGTCCCCCGGGTTTCGGTTTGCAGGGTTAGGGTTTGGGCCTCGGTCCCCAGGGTTTGGGTTTGGGATTTGGGCCTCGGTCCCCCGGGTTTGGTTTGGGGTTAGGGTTTGGGCTTTGGTCCCCCGTTTGGGTTTGCAGGGTTAGTGTTTGGCTCTGGGTCCCCAGGGTTTTTGGGTCTCGGTCAGGGTTTTGGGTTTGGTCTCAGTCCCCAGGGTTTGAGCCTTGGTCCCCCGAGTTTCGGTTTCAAGGTTTAGGATTTGGGTCTCGGTCCCCAGGGTTTGGGTGTGCAGGGTTATTGTTTGGGTCTCTGTCCCCAGGGTTTGCAGGGTTTTTGCAGGGTTTGCAGGGGGTTTGGGCCTCCGTCCCCAGGGTTTGGGTTTGCAGGTTTAGGGTTTGGGCCTCGGTCCCCCGGGTTTGGTTTTGCAGGGTTTGATTTTGCAGGGTTAGGGTTTGGGCCTCGGTCCCCAGGGTTTGGGTTTGCAGGGTTAGGGTTTGGGTCTCGGTCCCCAGGGTTTGCAGGGTTAGGGTTTGGCCTCGGTCCCCAGGGTTTGGGTTTGCACTGTTAGGGTTTGGGCCTCGGTCTTCCGGGTTTGGGTTTTCAGAGTTATGGTTTGGGCCTCGGTCCCCCGGGGTTTGGATTTGCAGGGTTAGGGTTTGGGCCTCGGACCCCCGGGTTTGGGTTTGCAGAGTTAGGGTTTGGGCCTCGGTCCCCCGGGGTTTGGGTTTGCAGGGTTAGGGTTTGGGCATCGGTCCCCCGGGTTTGGGTTTGCAGGTTTAGGGTTTGAGTCTTGGTCCCCAGGGTTTGCAGAGTTAGAGTTTAGGTCTCGGTCCCCCGGTTTTGGGTTTTCAGGGTTAGGGTTTGGGCCGGTCCCCAGGTTTGGGTTTGCAGGGTTAGGGTTTGGGTCTCGGTCCCCAGGTTTGGGTTTGCAGGTTAGGGTTTGGGTCTCGGTCCCCAGGGTTTGCAGGGTTAGGGTTTGGGCCTCGGTCCCCCGGGTTTGGGTTTGCAGGTTTAGGGTTTGGGCCTCGGTCCCCCGGGTTTGGGTTTCCAGGGTAGGAGTTTTGGCCTTGGTACCCAGGGTTTTCAGGTTTAGGGTTTGGGCCTCGGTCCCCCGGGTTTGGGTTTGCAGGGTTAGGGTTTGTGTCTCTGCCCGCAGGGTTAGGGTTTCAGCCTCGGTCCCTCGGGTTTGGGTTTGCAGGGTTAGGGTTTCGGCCTCAGTCCCCCGGGTTGGGGTTTGCAGGGTTATGGTTTGGGCCTCAGTCCCCCTGGTTTGGGTTTGCAGGGTTAGGGTTTGGGCCTCGGTCCCCCAGGTTTTGGTTTGCAGGGTTAGGGTTTGGGCCTCGGTCCCCAGGGTTTGGGTTTGCAGGGTTACGGTTTGGGTCTCGGTCCCCAGGGTTTGGGTTTGTAGGGTTAGGGTTTGAGCCTCGGTCCCCCGGGTTTGGGTTTGCAGGGTTAGGGTTTGGGCCTCGGTCCCCAGGGTTTGGGTTTGCAGGTTTAGGGTTTGGGTCTCCGTCCCCAGGGTGTGCAGGGTTAGGGTTTGGGACTCGGTCCCCAGGGTTTGGGTTTGCAGGGTTAGGGTTTGGGCCTCGGTCCCCAGGGTTTGGGTTTGCAGGGTTAGGGTTTGGGTCTCGGTCCCCAGGGTTTGGGTTTGCAGGGTTAGGGTTTGGGTGCCCCAGGTCCCCAGGTTTGGGTTTGCAGGGTTAGGGTTTGGGCCTCGGTCCCCAGGGTTTGGGTTTGCAGGGTTAGGGTTTGGGCCTCGGTCCCCAGGGGTTTGCAGGGTTAGGGTTTGGGCCTCGGTCCCCAGGGTTTGGGTTTGCAGGGTTAGGGTTTGGGCCTCGGTCCCCTGGTTTAGGTTTGCAGGGTTAGGGTTTTGTCTCGGTCCCCAGGGTTTACAGGGTTAGGGTTTGAGCCTGGGTCCCCAGGGTTTGGGTTTGCACGGTTAGGGTTTGGGCCTCGGTCCCCCGGGTTTGGGTTTGCAGGTTTAGGGTTTGGGTCTCCGGTCCCCAGGGTTTGCAGGGTTAGGGTTTGGGTCTCGGTCCCCAGGGTTTGGGTTTGCAGGGTTAGGGTTTGGGCCTCGGTCCCCAGGGTTTGGGTTTGCAGGTTAGGGTTTGGGCCTCGGTCCCCAGGTTTGGGTTTGCAGGGTTAGGGTTTGGGTCTCGGTCCCCCGGGTTTGGGTTTGCAGGGTTAGGGTTTGGGCTCGGTCCCCAGGGTTTGGGTTTGCAGGGTTAGGGTTTGGGCCTCGGTCCCCAGGGTTTGGGTTTGCAGGGTTAGGGTTTGGGCCTCGGTCCCCAGGGTTTGGGTTTGCAGAGTTAGGGTTTGGGCCTCGCTCCCCAGGGTTTGGGTTTGAAGGGTTAGGGTTTGGGCCTCGGTCCCCCGGGTTTGGGTTTGCAGGGTTAGGGTTTGGGCCTCGGTCCCCCGGGTTTGGGTTTGCAGGGTTAGGGTTTGGGTCTCCGTCCCCAGGGTTTGGGTTTGCAGGGTTATGGTTTGGGCCTCCGTCCCCAGGGTTTGGGTTTGCAGGGTTAGGGTTTGGGTCTCGTTCCCCCGGGTTTGGGTTTGTAGGTTTAGGGTTTGGGTCTTGGTCCCCAAGGTTTGCAGGGTTAGGGTTTGGGCCTCGGTCCCCAGGGTTTGGGTTTGCAGAGTTAGGGTTTGGGCCTCGGTCCCCCGGGTTTGGGTTTGCAGGGTTAGGGTTTGGGTCTCCGCCCCCAGGGTTTGCAGGGTTTTTGGGCCTCGGTCCCCCGGGTTTGGGTTTGCCGGGTTAGGGTTTGGGCCTCGGTCCCCCGGGTTTGGGTTTGCAGGGTTAGGGTTTGGGTCTCGGTCCCCAGGCTTTCGGTTTGCTTGGTTAGGGTTTGGGCCTCGGTCCCCCGGGTTTGGGTTTGCAGGGTTAGGGTTTGGGCCTCGGTCCCCAGGGTTTGGGTTTGCAGGTTTAGGGTTTGGGTCTCGGTCCCCAGGGTTTGCAGGGTTAGGGTTTGGGTCTCGGTCCCCAGGGTTTGCAGGGTTAGGGTTTCAGCCTCGGTCCCCAGGATTTGGGTTTGCAGGGTTAGGGTTTGGGTCTCGGTCCCCCGGGTTTGGGTTTGCAGGGTTAGGGTTTGGGCCTCCGTCCCCAGGTTTGGGTTTGCAGGGTTAGGGTTTGGGCCTCGGTCCCCCGGGTTTGGGTTTGCAGGGTTAGGGTTTGTGTCTCGGTCCCCAGGGTTTACAGGGTTAGTGTTTGGGTCTCGGTCCCCAGGGTTTGGGTTTGCAGGGTTAGGGTTTCTGCCTCGGTCCCCCGGGTTTGGGTTTGCAGGTTTAGGGTTTGGGCCTCGGGCCCCAGGGTGTGCAGGGTTAGGGTTTCGGCCTCGGTCCCCCGGGTTTGGGTTTGCAGGGTTAGGGTTGGGGTCCTCGGTCCCCCGGTTTGGGTTTGCAGGTTTAGCGTTTGGGTCTTGGTCCCCAGGGTTTGCAGGGTTAGGGTTTGGGTCTCGGTCCCCAGGGTTTGGGTTTGTAGGGTTAGGGTTGGGCTTCAGTCCCGCGGGTTTGGGTTTGCAGGGTGAGGGTTTGGGCTTCGGTCCCCCGGGTTTGGGTTTGCAGGGTTAGGGTTTGGGCCTCGGTCCCCCGGGTTTGGGTTTGCAGGTTTAGGGTTTGGTCTCGGTCCCCAGGGTTTGCAGGGTTAGGGTTTGGGCCTCGGTCCCCCGGGTTTGGGTTTGCAGGGTTAGGGTTTGGCCTCGGTCCCAGGGTTTGGGTTTGCAGGTTTAGGGTTTGGGTCTCCCGTCCCCAGGGTTTGCAGGGTTAGGGTTTGGGTCTCGGTCCCCAGGGTTTGGGTTTGCAGGGTTAGGGTTTGGGCCTCGGTCCCCCGGGTTTGGGTTTGCAGGGTTAGGGTTTGGGCCTCGGTCCCCAGGGTTTGGGTTTGCAGGTTAGGGTTTGGGTCTCGGTCCCCCGGGTTTGGGTTTGGGTTAGGGTTTGGGTCTCGGTCCCCAGGGTTTGGGTTTGCAGGGTTAGGGTTTGGGCCTCGGTCCCCAGGGTTTGGGTTTGCAGGGTTAGGGTTTGGGCCTCGGTCCCCGGGTTTGGGTTTGCAGGTTTAGGGTTTGGGTCTCGGTCCCCAGGGTTTGCAGGGTTAGGGTTTGGGCCTCGGTCCCCAGGGTTTGGGTTTGGAGTGTTAGGGTTTGATCAACAGTCCCCCGGTTTGGGTTTGCAGGGTTTAGGGTTTGGGTCTCCGTCCCCAGGGTTTGCAGGGTTTGGGTTTGGGCCTCGGTCCCCCGGGTTTGGGTTTGCAGGGTTAGGGTTTGGGCCTCGGTCCCCAGGGTTTGGGTTTGCAGGTTAGGTTTGGGCCTCGGTCCCCCGGGTTTGCAGGGTTAGGGTTTGGGCCTCGGTCCCCAGGGTTTGGGTTTGCAGGGTTAGGGTTTGGGCCTCGGTCCCCAGGGTTTGGGTTTGCAGGGTTAGGGTTTGGGTCTCGGTCCCCAGGGTTTGGGTTTGCAGGGTTAGGGTTTGGGCCTCGGTCCCCAGGGTTTGGGTTTGCAGAGTTAGGGTTAGTGTCTCGGTCCCCCGGGTTTGGGTTTGCAGGTTTAGGGTTTTAATCTCCGTCCCCAGGATTTGCAGGGTTAGGGTTTGGTCCTCGGTCCCCAGGGTTTGGGTTTGCAGGGTTAGGGTTTGGGCCTCGGTCCCCCGGGTTTGGGTTTGCTGGGTTAGGCTTTGGGCGTAGGTCCCCCGGGTTTGGGTTTGCAGGGTTAGGGTTTGTGCCTCAGTCCCCAGGGTTTGGGTTTTTCAGGGTTAGGGTTTGGGCCTCGGTCCCCAGGGTTTGGGTTTGCAGGGTGTGGGTTTGGGCTTCGGTCCCCCGGGTTTGGGTTTGCAGGGTTAGGGTTTGGGTCACGGTTCCCCGGGTTTGGGTTTGCAGGGTTAGGGTTTGGGCCTCGGTCCCCCAGGTTTTGGTTTGCAGGGTTAGGGTTTGGGCCTCGGTCCCCCGGGTTTGGGTTTGCAGGGTTAGGGTTTGGGCTTCGGTCCCCCGGGTTTGGGTTTGCAGGGTTAGGGTTTGGGCCTCGGTCCCCCGGGTTTGGGTTTGCAGGGTTAGGGTTTGGGCCTCGGTCCCCAGGGTTTGGGTTTGCAGGTTTAGGGTTTGGGTCTCGGTCCCCAGGGTTTGCAGGGTTTGGGTTTGGGTCCCCAGGCCGTGGGTTTGGAGGGTTAGGGTTTGGCCCTCGGTCCCCCGGGTTTGCAGGTTTAGGGTTTGGGCCTCAGTCCCCGGTTTTGGGTTTGCTGGGTTAGGGTTTGGGCCTCGGTCCCCAGGGTTTGGGTTTCCAGGTTTAGGGTTTGGGCCTCGGTCCCCAGGTTTTGGGTTTGAAGAATTAGGGTTTGGGCCTCGGTCCCCCGGGTTTGGGTTTGCAGGGTTAGGGTTTGGGCCTCAGTCCCCCTGGTTTGGGTTTGCAGGGTTAGGGTTTGGGCCTCGGTCCCCCGGGTTTTGGTTTGCAGGGTTGGAGTTTTGGCCTCGGTACCCAGGGTTTGGGTTTGCAAGTTTAGGGTTTCTGCCTCGGTCTTCCGGGTTTGGGTTTGCAGAGTTAGGGTTTGGTCCTCGGTCCCCCGGGTTTGGGTTTGCAGGGTTATTGTTTGGGTCTCTGTCCACAGGGTTTGCAGGGTAAGGGTTTGGGTCTCGGTCCTCAGGGTTTGCGTTTGCAGGGTTAGGGTTTCTGCCACGGTCCCCAGGGTTTGGGTTTGCAGGGTTAGGGTTTGGGCCTCGGTCCCCAGGGTTTGGGTTTGCTGGGTTAGGGTTTGAGCCCCGGTCCCCCGGGTTTGGGTTTGCAGGGTTAGGGTTTGGGTCTCGGTTCCCAGGGTTTGGCTTTGCAGGGTTAGGGTTTTGGCCTCGGTCCCCCGGGTTTGATTTTGCAGGTTTAGGGTTTGGGCCTCGGTCCCCAGGGTTTGGGTTTGCAAGGTTAGGGTTTGTGCCTCGGTCCCCAGGGTTTGGGTTTGCAGGTTCAGGGTTTGGGCCTCGGTCCCCAGGGTTTGGGTTTGCAGGGTTAGGGTTTGGGTCTCGGTCCCCCGGGTTTGGGTTTGCAGGGTTAGGGTTTGGGTCTCGGTCCCCAGGGTTTGGGTTTGCAGGGTTAGGGTTTGGGCCTCGGTCCCCAGGTTTGGGTTTGCAGGGTTAGGGTTTGGGTCTCGGTCCCCCGGGTTTGGGTTTGCAGGGTTAGGGTTTGGGCCTCGGTCCCCAGGGTTTGGGTTTGCAGGTTAGGGTTTGGGCCTCGGTCCCCCGGGTTTGGGTTTGCAGAGTTAGGGTTTGGGCCTCCGTCCCCGGGGTTTGGGTTTGCAGGGTTAGGGTTTGGGTCTCGGTCCCCAGGGTTTGGGTTTGCAGGGTTAGGGTTGGGCTCGGTCCCCAGGGTTTGGGTTTGCAGGGTTAGGGTTTGGGCCTCGGTCCCCCCCGGGTTTGGGTTTGCAGGTTTAGGGTTTGGGTCTCGGTCCCCAGGGTTTGCAGGGTTAGGGTTTGGGTCTCGGTCCCCAGGGTTTGGGTTTGCAGGGTGAGGGTTTGGGCCTCGGTCCCCCGGGTTTGGGTTTGCAGGGTTAGGGTTTGGGCCTCGGTCCCCAGGGTTTGCGTTTGCAGGGTTAGGGTTTGGGCCTCGGTCCCCCGGGTTTGGGTTTGCAGGGTTAGGGTTTGGTCTCGGTCCCCAGGGTTTGGGTTTGCAGGGTTAGGGTTTGGGTCTCGGTCCCCCGGGTTTGGGTTTGCAGGGTTAGGGTTTGGGCCTCGGTCCCCAGGGTTTGGGTTTGCAGGGTTTGGGTTTGCCCCCAGGGTTTGCAGTTTTTGGGCCTCGGTCCCCAGGGTTTGGGTTTGCAGGGTTAGGGTTTGGGCCTCGGTCCCCCGGGTTTGGGGGTTAGGGTTTGGGCCTCGGTCCCCAGGGTTTGGGTTTGCAGGGTTAGGGTTTGGGTCTCGGTCCCCCAGGGTTTGCAGGGTTTCCCAGGCCGGTCCCCCGGTTTGGGTTTGCAGGGTTAGGGTTTGGGCTCGGTCCCCAGGTTTGGGTTTGCAGGGTTAGGGTTTGGGCCTCGGTCCCCAGGGTTTGGGTTTGCAGGTTTAGGGTTTGGGCCTCGGTCCCCAGGGTTTTGGTTTCCAGGTTTAGGGTTTGGGCCTCGGTCCCCAGGGTTTGGGTTTCCAGGTTTAGGGTTTGGGCCTCAGTCCCCCGGGTTTGGGTTTGCAGGGTTAGGGTTTGGGTCTCGGTTCGCAGGGTTTGGGTTTGCAGGGTTAGAGTTTGGGCTTCGGTGCCCCGGGATTGGGTTTGCAGGGTTAGGGTTTGGGCCTCCGTCCCCCGGGTTTGGGTTTGCAGGTTTAGGGTTTGGGTCTCGGTCCCCAGGGTTTGCAGGGTTAGGGTTTGGGTCTCGGTCCCCAGGGTTTGGGTTTGCAGGTTTAGGGTTTGGCCTCGGTCCCCCGGGTTTGGGTTTGCAGGGTTAGGGTTTGGGCCTCGGTCCCCAGGGTTTGGTTTGCAGGGTTAGGGTTTGGGCCTCGGTCCCCCGGGTTTGGGTTTGCAGGGTTAGGCTTTTGGCCTCGGTCCCCCGGGTTTGCAGATTTAGCGTTTGGGCCTCGGTCCCCCGGGTTTGGATTTGCAGGGTTAGGGTTTGGGCCTCGGTCTCCAGGGTTTGGGTTTGCAGGTTAGGGTTTTTGGGTTAGGGTCGGTCCCCAGGGTTTGGGTTTGCAGGGTTAGGGTTTGGGCCTCGGTCCCCCGGGTTTGGGTTTGCAGGGTTAGGGTTTGGGCCTCGGTCCCCCGGGTTTGGGTTTGCAGGGTTTGCAGGGTTTGGGTTTGGGCTCGGTCCCCCGGGTTTGGGTTTGCAGGGTTAGGGTTTGGGCCTCGGTCCCCAGGGTTTGGGTTTGCAGGGTTAGGGTTTGGGCCTCGGTCCCCAGGGTTTGGGTTTGCAGGGTTAGGGTTTGGGCCTCGGTCCCCCGGGTTTGGGTTTGCAGGTTTAGGGTTTGGGTTTTTTGGGGTTAGGGTTTGGTCGGTCCCCGGGTTTGGGTTTGCAGGGTTAGGGTTTGGGCCTCGGTCCCCGGGTTTGGGTTTGCAGGGTTAGGGTTTGGGTCTCCGGGTTTGGGTTTGCAGGGTTTGGGCCTCGGTCCCCCGGGTTTGGGTTTGCAGGGTTAGGGTTTGGGCCTCGGTCCCCAGGTTTGGGTTTGCAGGTTAAGGATTTGGGCCTCGGTCCGCAGGGTTTGGGTTTGCACGGTTAGGGTTTGGGCCTCGGTCCCCAGGGTTTGGGTTTGCAGGGTTAGGGTTTGGGCTTCGTTCCCCCGGGTTTGGGTTTGTAGGTTTAGGGTTTGGGCCTCAGTCCCCCGGGTTTGGGTTTGCAGGTTTAGGGTTTGTGTCTCTGCCCCCAGGGTTTGCAGGGTTAGGGTTTGGGCCTCGGTCCCCCGGGTTTGGGTTTGCAGGGTTAGGGTTTGGGCCTCGGTCCCCAGGGTTTTGGGGTCCCCCGGGTTTTTGGTTGCAGGGTTAGGGTTTGGGCAGGGTTAGGGTTTGGGTTCGGTCCCCCGGGTTTGGGTTTGCAGGGTTAGGGTTTGGGCCTCGGTCCCCCGGGTTTGGGTTGCAGGGTTAGGGTTTGGGCCTCGGTCCCCCGGGTTTGGGTTTGCAGGGTTAGGGTTTGGGCCTCGGTCCCCAGGGTTTGCAGGTTTAGGGTTTGGGCCTCGGTCCCCCGGGTTTGGGTTTGCAGGGTTAGGGTTTGGGCCTCGGTCCCCAGGGTTTGGGTTTGTAGTGTTAGGGTTTGGGTCTCGGTCCCCAGGGTTTGGGTTTGCAGGGTTAGGGTTTGGGCTCGGTCCCCAGGGTTTGGGTTTGCAGGTTTAGGGTTTGGGCCTCGGTCCCCCGGGTTTGGGTTTGCAGGGTTAGGGTTTGGGCCTCGGTCCCCCGGGTTTGGGTTTGCAGGTTTAGGGTTTGGGTCTCGGTCCCCAGGGTTTGCAGGGTTAGGGTTTGGGTCTCGGTCCCCAGGGTTTGCAGGGTTAGAGTTTGGGTCTCGGTCCCCAGGGTTTGGATTTGCAGGTTAAGGGTTTGGGCATCGGTCCCCCGGGTTTGGGTTTGCAATGTTAGTGTTTCAGCCTCGGTCCTCCGGGTTTGGGTTTGCAGGGTTAGGGTTTGGGCCACGGTTCCCAGGTCTTGGGTTTGCACGGTTAGGGTTTGGGCCTCGGTCCCCAGGGTTTGGGTTTGCAGGGTTTGGATTTGGGCCTCGGTCCTCAGGGTTTGGGTTTGCAGAGTTAGAGTTTGGGTCTCGGTCCCCCGGGTTTGCAGGTTTAGGGTTTGGGCCTCGGTACCCAGCGTTTGCGTTTGCCTAGTTATTGTTTGGGCCTCGGTCCCCCGGGTTTGGGTTTGCTGGGTTAGGGTTTGGGTCTCGGTCCTCAGGGTTTGCGTTTCCAGGGTTAGGGTTTGGGCTTCATTCCCCCGGGTTTGGGTTTGCAGGGTTAGGGCTTGGGTCTGGGTCCCCCGGTTTTGGATTTGAAGGGTTAGGGTTTGGGCCTCGGCCCCCGGGTTTGGGTTTGCAGGGTTAGGGTTTGGGCCTCGGTCCCCAGGGTTTGGGTTTGCAGGTTTAGGGTTTGGGTCTCGGTCCCCAGGGTTTGGGTTTGCTGGGTTAGGGTTTGAGCCCCGGTCCCCCGGGTTTGGGTTTGCAGGGTTAGGGTTTGGGCCTCGGTCCCCCGGGTTTGGGTTTGCAGGGTTAGGGTTTGGGCCTCGGTCCCCAGGGTTTGGCTTTGCAGGGTTAGGGTTTGGGCCTCGGTCCCCGGGGTTTGGGTTTGCAGGGTTTAGGGTTTGGGCTCGGTCCCCAGGGTTTGGGTTTGCAGGGTTAGGGTTTGGGTCTCGGTCCCCAGGGTTTGGGTTTGCAGGTTTAGGGTTTGGGTCTCGGTCCCCAGGGTTTGCAGGGTTAGGGTTTGGGTCTCGGTCCCCAGGGTTTGGGTTTGCAGGTTAGGGTTTGGGCCTCGGTCCCCCGGGTTTGGGTTTGCAGGGTTAGGGTTTGGGCCTCGGTCCCCCGGGTTTGGGTTTGCAGGTTTTAGGGTTTGTGTCTCTGTCCCCCAGGGTTTGCAGGGTTAGGGTTTGGGCCTCGGTCCCCCGGGTTTGGGTTTGCAGGGTTAGGGTTTGGGCCTCGGTCCCCAGGGTTTGGGTTTGCAGGTTTAGGGTTTGGGTCTTGGTCCCCAGGGGGTTTGCAGGGTTAGGGTTTGGGCCTCGGTCCCCAGGGTTTGGGTTTGCAGGGTTAGGGTTTGGGCCTCGGTCCCCAGGGTTTGGGTTTGCAGGTTAGGGTTTGGGCCTCGGTCCCCCGGGTTTGGGTTTGCAGGGTTAGGCTTTGGGCTTCGGTCCCCAGGGTTTGGGTTTGCAGGGTTAGGGTTTGGGCCTCGGTCCCCAGGGTTTGGGTTTGCAGGGTTAGGGTTTGGGCCTCGGTCCCCAGGGTTTGGGTTTGCAGGGTTAGGGTTTGGGTTTGGGCCTCGGTCCCCAGTGTTTGGGTTTGCAGGTTTAGGGTTTGGGCCTCGGTCCCCCGGGTTTGGGTTTGCAGGGTTAGGGTTTGTGCCTCGGTCCCCCGGGTTTGGGTTTGCAGGGTTAGGGTTTGGGCCTCGGTCCCCAGGGTTTGGGTTTGCAGGGTTAGAGTTTGGGCCTCGGTTCCCCGGGTTTGCTTTTGCAGGTTTAGGTTTTGGGGCTCTGCCCCCAGGGTTTGCAGGGTTAGGGTTTGGGTCTCGGTCCCCAGGTTTGGGTTTGCAGGGTTAGGGTTTGGGCCTCGGTCCCCAGGGTTTGGGTTTGCAGGTTAGGGTTTGGGCCTCGGTCCCCAGGGTTTGGGTTTGCAGGGTTAGGGTTTGGGATTCGGTCCCCCGGGTTTGGGTTTGCAGGGTTAGAGTTTGGGTCTCGGTCCCCAGGGTTTGGATTTGCAGGGTTAGGGTTTGGGCCTCGGTCCCCAGGTTTGGGTTTTCAGAGTTAGGGTTTGTGCCTCGGTCCCCGGGTTTGGGTGTGCAGGGTTAGGGTTTGGGCCTCGGTCCCCCGGGTTTGGGTTTGCAGGGTTAGGGTTTGGGCTCTCCCGGGTTTGGTCCCCCGGGTTTGGGTTTGCAGGGTTAGGGTTTGGGCCTCGGTCCCCCGGGTTTGGGTTTGCAGGGTTAGGGTTTGGGTCTCTCGGTCCCCCAGGTTTGGGTTTGCAGGGTTAGGGTTTGGGCCTCGGTCCCCAGGGTTTGGGTTTGCAGGGTTAGGGTTTGGGCCTCGGTCCCCAGGGTTTGGGTTTGCAGGGTTAGGGTTTGGGTCTCGGTCCCCAGGGTTTGGGTTTGCAGGGTTAGGGTTTGGGCCTCGGTCCCCCGGGTTTGGGTTTGCAGGGTTAGGGTTTGGGCCTCGGTCCCCAGGGTTTGGGTTTGCAGGTTTAGGGTTTGGGCCTAGGTCGCCAGGGTTTGGGTTTGCAGGGTTAGGGTTTCGGCCTCGGTCCCCAGGGTTTGGGTTTGCAGGGTTAGGGTTGGGGCCTCGGTCCCCAGGGTTTGGGTTTGCAGGGTTAGGGTTTGAGCCTCGGTCCCCCGGGTTTGGGTTTGGAGGGTTAGGGTTTTAGACTAGGTCCCCAGGGTTTGGGGGTTAGGGTTTGGGCCTCGGTCCCCCAGGGTTTGGGTTTGCAGGGTTAGGGTTTGGGCTCGGTCCCCCGGGTTTGGGTTTGCAGGGTTAGGGTTTGGGCCTCGGTCCCCCGGGTTTGGGTTTGCAGGTTTAGGGTTTGGGTCTTGGTCCCCAGGGTTTGGGTTTGCAGGGTTAGGTTTGGGCCTCGGTCCCCAGGGTTTGGGTTTGCAGGGTTAGGGTTTGGGTCTCGGTCCCCAGGGTTTGCAGGGTTAGGGTTTGGGTCTCGGTCCCCAGGGTTTGGGTTTGCAGGGTTAGGGTTTGGGCCTCGGTCCCCAGGGTTTGGGTTTGCAGGGTTAGGGTTTGTGCCTCAGTCCCCGGATTTGGGTTTGCAGGGGTTTGGGCCTCGGTCCCCCGGGTTTGGGTCTCCGTCCCCAGGGTTTGCAGGGTTAGGGTTTGGGTCTCGGTCCCCGGGTTTGGGTTTGCAGGTTTAGGGTTTGTGCCTCAGTCCCCGGGTTTGGGTTTGCAGGTTTAGGGTTTGGGCTTCGGTCCCCAGGGTTTGGGTTTGCAGGGTTAGGGTTTGGGTCTTCCCCAGGGGGTTTGCAGGCTTAGGGTTTGGGCCACGGTCCCCGGTTTTGGGTTTGCTGGGTTAGGGTTTGGGCCTCGGTCCCCAGGGTTTGGGTTTGAAGAATTAGGGTTTGGGCCTCAGTCCCCCGGGTTTGGGTTTGCAGGGTTAGGGTTTGGGCTTCGGTCCCCCGGCTTTGGTTTTGCAGGGTTAGGGTTTGGGCCACGGTCCCCCGGCTTTGCGTTTGCAGGGTTTGGGATTTGGCCTCGGTACCCCGGGTTTGGGTTTGCAAGGTTAGGGTTTGGGCCTCGGTCCCCGGGTTTGGGTTTGCAGGGTTAGGGTTTGGGCCTCGGTGCCCCGGGGTTTGGTTTTGCAGGGTTAGGGTTTGGGTCTCTGCCCCCAGGGTTTGCAGGGTTAGGGTTTGGGTCTCGGTCCTCAGAGTTGGGTTTGCAGGTTTAGGGTTTGGGCCTCGGTCCCCCGGGTTTGGGTTTGCAGGTTTAGGGTTTGGGTCTCCGTCCCCAGGGTTTGCAGGGTTAGGGTTTGGGTCTCGGTCCCCAGGGTTTGGGTTTGCAGGGTTAGGGTTTTGGCCTCGGTCCCCCGGGTTTGGGTTTGCAGGGTTAGGGTTTGGGCCTCGGTCCCCAGGGTTTGGGTTTGCAGGTTTAGGGTTTGGGCCTCGGTCCCCCGGGTTTGGGTTTGCAGGTTTAGGGTTTGTGTCTCTGCCCCCAGGGTTTGCAGGGTTAGGGTTTTTAAGACTCGGTCCCCCGGGTTTGGGTTTGCAGGGTTAGGGTTTGGGCCTCAGGTCTCCAGGGTATGGGTTTGCAGGGTTAGTGTTTGGCTCTGGGTCCCCAGGGTTTGCAGGGTTAGGGTTTGGGTCTCGGTCCCCAGGGTTTGGGTTTGCTGGGTTAGGGTTTGGGCCTCGGTCCCCCGGGTTTGGGTTTGCAGGGTTAGGGTTTGGGCCTCGGTCCCCAGGGTTTGGGTTTGTAGTGTTAGGGTTTTAGCCTCAGTCCCCCAGGTTTGGGTTTGCAGGTTAGGGTTTGGGCCTCGGTCCCCAGGGTTTGGGTTTGCAGAGTTAGGGTTTGTGCCTCAGTCCCCGGGTTTGGGTTTGCAGGGTTAGGGTTTCGGCCTCAGTCCCCCGGGTTTGGGATTGCAGGGTTTAGGGGTTTGGGTCCTCGGTCCCCAGGGTTTGCAGGGTTAGGGTTTGGGCCTCGGTCCCCCGGGTTTGGGTTTGCAGGTTAGGGTTTGGGCTTCAGTCCCCGGGTTTGGGTTTGCAGGCTTAGGGTTTGGGCCTCGGTGCCCCAGGTTTGGGTTTGCAGGGTTAGGGTTTGATCCTCGGTCCCCAGGGTTTGGGTTTGCAGGGTTAGGGTTTGGGCCTCGTTCCCCCGGGTTTGGGTTTGCAGGTTTAGGGTTTGGGCCTCGGTCCCCCGGGTTTTAGGGTCCCCAGGGTTTGCAGGGTTAGGGTTTGGGCCTCGGTTTGCAGGGTTAGGGTTTGGGCCTCGGTCCCCCGGGTTTGGGTTTGCAGGGTTAGGGTTTGGGGTTCGGTCTCCCGGCTTTGGGTATGCAGGGTTAGGATTTGGTCCTCAGTCTCCAGGGTTTGGGTTTGCAGGTTTAGGGTTTGGGTCTTGGTCCCCGGTTTGGGTTTGCAGGGTTAGGGTTTGTGTCTCTGCCCCCAGGGTTTGGGTTTGCAGGGTTAGGGTTTGGGCCGCGGTCCCCAGGGTTTGGGTTTGCAGGTTTAGGGTTTGGGCCTCCGTCCCCCGGGTTTGGGTTTGCAGGGTGTAGGGTTTGGGCCTCGGTCCCCAGGGTTTGGGTTTCCAGGTTTAGGGTTTGGGCTTCGTTCCCCCGGGTTTGGGTTTGTAGGTTTAGGGTTTGGGCCTCGGTCCCCCGGGTTTGGGTTTGCAGGTTTAGGGTTTGGGCCTCATTCCCCCGGGTTTGGGGTTGCAGGGTAAGGGTTTCGGCTTCGGACCTCCGGGTTTGGGTTTGCAGTGTTAGGGTTTGGGCTTCGGTCCCCCGGCTTTGGGTTTGCAGGGTTAGGGTTTGGGCCTCAGTCCCCCGGGTTTGGGTTTGTAGGTTTAGGATTTGGGCTTCGGTCCCCCGGGTTTGGGTTTGCAGGGTTAGGGTTTGGGCCTCGGTCCCCAGGGTTTGGGTTTGCAGGTTTAGGGTTTGGGTCTCGGTCCCCAAGGTTTGCAGGGTTAGAGTTTGGGTCTCGGTCCCCAGGGTTTGGATTTTCAAGGTTAGGGTTTGGGCCTCGGTCCCCAGGGTTTGGGTTTGCAGGTTTGGGTTGGGCTTCAGTCCCGCGGGTTTGGGTTTGCAGGGTTAGGGTTTGGGCCTCGGTCCCCGGGTTTGGGTTTGCAGGTTTAGGGTTTGGGCCTCGGTCCCCAGGGTTGGGTTTGCAGGGTTAGGGTTTGGGCTTCGGTCCCCAGGTTTGGGTTTGCAGGTTAGGGTTTGGGCCTCGGTCCCCCGGGTTTGGGTTTGCAGGGTTAGGGTTTGGGCCTCGGTCCCCCCCGGGTTTGGGTTTGCAGGGTTAGGGTTTGGGCCTCGGTCCCCCGGGTTTGGTTTGCAGGTTTAGGGTTGGGCCAGGGTTTGCAGGGTTGGGTTTGGGCCTCGGTCCCCAGGGTTTGGGTTTGCAGGGTTTAGGTTTGGGCCTCAGGTCCCCCAGGTTTGGGTTTGCAGGGTTAGGGTTTGGGCCTCGGTCCCCAGGTTTGGGTTTGCAGGTTAGGGTTTGGGCCTCAGTCCCCCGGGTTTCGGTTTACAGGTTTAGGATTTGGGTCTCGGTCCCCAGGGTTTTGGGTTTGCTGGGTTAGGGTTTGGTCCTCGGTCCCCCGGGTTTGGGTTTGCAGGGTTATTGTTTGGGTCTCTGTCCACAGGGTTTGGGTTTGGTTAGGGTTTGGGTTTCGGTCCCCAGGGTTTGGGTTTGCAGGGTTAGGGTTTGGGCCTCGGTCCCCCGGGTTTGGGTTTGCAGGTTTAGGGTTTGGGCCTCGGTTCCCAGGGTTTGGGTTTGCAGGGTTAGGGTTTGGGCTTCGGTCCCCCGGGATTGGGTTTGCAGGGTAAGGGTTTGGGCCTCCGTCCCCCGGGTTTGGTTTTGGAGGGTTAGGGTTTCGGCCTCGGTTTTCTTGGTTTGGGTTTGCAGGGTTAGGGTTTGGGCCTCTGTCCCCTGGGTTTGGGTTTGCTGGTTTAGGGTTTGCGCCTAGGTCCCCTGGGATTGGGTTTGCAGGGTTAGGGTTTGGGCCTCGGTCCCCCGGGTTTGGGTTTGCAGGGTTAGGGTTTGGGCCTCAGTCTCCAGGGTTTGGGTTTGCAGGTTTAGGGTTTGGGTCTTGGTCCCCAGGGTTTGCAGGGTTAGGGTTTGGGCCTCGGTCCTCCTAGTTTGGGTTTGCAGGGTTAGGGTTTGGGCCTCGGTCCCCAGGGTTTGGGTTTGCAGGGTTAGAGTTTGGGCCTCGTTCCCCCGGGTTTGGGTTTGCAGGTTAGGTTTGGGTCTCGGTCCCCCGGGTTTGGGTTTGCAGGGTTAGGGTTTGGGCCTCGGTCCCCAGGGTTTGGGTTTGCAGGTTAGGGTTTGGGCCTCGGTCCCCCGGGTTTGGGTTTGCAGGTTTAGGGTTTGGGCCTCGGTCCCCCGGGGTTTTGGGTTTGCAGGGTTAGGGTTTGGGCTCGGTCCCCGGGTTTGGGTTTGCAAGGTTAGGGTTTGGGCTTCGGTCCCCCGGCTTTGGGTTTGCATGTTAGGGTTTGGGCCACGGTCCCCCGGCTTTGGGTTTGCAGGGTTAGGGTTTGGGCCTCGGACCCCCGGGTTTGGGTTTGCAGAGTTAGGGTTAGTGCCTCGGTCCCCCGGTTTTGGGTTTGCAGGTTTAGGGTTTGGGCTTCGGTCCCCCGGCTTTGGGTTTGCAGGGTTAGGGTTTGGGCCTCGGTCCCCCGGGTTTGGGTTTGCAGGTTTAGGATTTGGGCCTCGGTCCCCAGGGTTTGGGTTTGCTGGTTTAGGGTTTGGGCTCGGTCCCCCGGGTTTGGGTTTGCAGGGTTAGGGTTTGGGCCTCGGTCCCCCGGTTTGGGTTTGCAGGGTTAGGGTTTGGGCTCTCGGTCCCCCGGGTTTGGGTTTGCAGGGTTAGGGTTTGGGCCTCGGTCCCCCGGGTTTGGGTTTGCAGGGTTAGGGTTTGGGCCTCGTCCCCAGGTTTGGGTTTGCAGGGTTAGGGTTTGGGCCTCGGTCCCCCGGGTTTGGGTTTGCAGGTTTAGGGTTTGGGCCTCAGTCCCCCGGGTTTGGGTTTGCAGGGTTAGGGTTTGGGCCTCGGTCCCCAGGGTTTGGGTTTGCAAGGTTAGGGTTTCTGCCTCGGTCCCCCGGGTTTGGGTTTGCAGGTTTAGGGTTTGGGTCTCGGTCCCCCAGGGTTTGCAGGGTTAGGGTTTGGGCCTCGGTCCCCCGGGTTTGGGTTTGCAGGGTTAGGGTTTGGGCCTCGGTCCCCAGGGTTTGGGTTTGCAGGTTAGGGTTTGGGTTTTTGGGGGTTAGGGTTTGGGCCTCGGTCCCCCGGGTTTGGGTTTGCAGGGTTAGGGTTTGGGCCTCGGTCCCCCGGGTTTGGGTTTGCAGGTTAGGGTTTGGGCCTCGGTCCCCCGGGTTTGGGTTTGCAGGGTTAGGGTTTGGCCTCGGTCCCCCGGGTTTGGGTTTGCAGGTTAGGGTTTGGGCCTCAGGTCCCCCCGGGTTTGGGTTTGCAGGTTAGGGTTTGGGTCTCGGTCCCCAGGGTTTGGGTTTGCAGGGTTAGGGTTTGGGTCTCGGTTCGCAGGGTTTGGGTTTGCAGGGTTAGAGTTTGGGCCTCGGTCCCCCGGGTTTGGGTTTGCAGGTTTAGGGTTTGGGCCTCAGTCCCCCGGTTTGGGTTTGCAGGTTTAGGGTTTGGGCCTCAGTCCCCGGTTTTGGGTTTGCAGGTTTAGGGTTTGGGCCTCGGTCCCCAGGGTTTTGGTTTCCAGGTTAAGGGTTTGGGCCTCGGTCCCCAGGGTTTGGGTTTGAAGGGTTTGCAGGTTAGGTTTTGGGCCTCAGTCCCCCGGGTTTGGGTTTGCAGGGTTAGGGTTTGAGCCTCGGTCCCCCGGGTTTGGGTTTGCAGGGTTACGGTTTGGGACTCGGTGCCCCGGATTTCGGTTTGCAGGGTTAGGGTTTGGGTCTCGGTCCCCAGTGTTTGCAGGGTTACGGTTTGTGTCTCGGTCCCCCGGGTTTGGGATTGCAGGGTAGGGTTTGGGCTTTGGTCCCCCGGCTTTGGGTTTGCAGGTTTAGGGTTTGGGTCTCGGTCCCCAGGGTTTGCAGGGTTAGGGTTTGGGTCTCGGTCCCCAGGGTTTGGGTTAGGGTTTGGGCCTCGGTCCCCAGGGTTTGGTTTGTTTGCCCAGGGTTTTTTTGGGCCTCGGTCCCCCGGGTTTGGGTTTGCAGGTTAGGGTTTGGGCCTCGGTCCCCCGGGTTTGGGTTTGCAGGTTTAGGGTTTGGGTCTCGGTCCCCAGGGTTTGCAGGGTTAGGGTTTGGGCCTCGGTCCCCCGGGTTTGGGTTTCAGGGTTAGGGTTTGGGCAGTCCCCCGGGTTTGGGTTTGCAGGGTTAGGTTTGGGCCTCGGTCCCCAGGGTTTGGGTTTGCAGGGTTAGGGTTTGGGCCTCGGTCCCCAGGGTTTGCAGGGTTAGGGTTTGGGCCTCGGTCCCCAGGGTTTGGGTTTGCACGGTTAGGGTTTGGGCCTCGGTCCCCCGGGTTTGGGTTTGCAGGGTTAGGGTTTGGGCCTCGGTCCCCGGGTTTGGGTTTGCAGGGTTAGGGTTTGGGCCTCGGTCCCCCGGGTTTGGGTTTGCGGGTTTAGGGTTTGTATCTCGGTCCGCAAGGTTTGGGTTTGCAGTGTTAGGGTTTGGGCCTCGGTCCCCCGGGTTTGGGTTTGCAGGGTTAGGGTTTGGGCCTCGGTCCCCCGGGTTTGGGTTTGCAGGTTTAGTATTTGGGTCTCGGTCCCCAGGGTTTGGGTTTGCAGGGTTAGGGTTTGGGCCTCGGTCCCCCGGGTTTGGGTTTGCAGGTTTAGGGTTTGGGCTTCGTTCCCCCGGGTTTGGGTTTGCAGGGTTAGGGTTTTTGCCTCGGTCCCCCGGGTTTGGGTTTGCAGAGTTAGGGTTTGGGCCTCAGTCCCCGGTTTTGTGTTTGCAGGGTTAGGGTTTGGGCCTCAGTCCCCCGGGTTTGGGTTTGCAGGTTTAGGGTTTGGGCCTCGGTCCCCAGGGTTTGGGTTTGCAGGTTAGGGTTTGGGCAGGTCCCCCGGGTTTGGGTTTGCAGGTTAGGGTTTGGGCCTCGGTCCCCCCCCGGGTTTGGGTTTGCAGGGTTAGGTTTTCAGCCTCGATCCCCCGGGTTTGGGTTTGCAGGTTTAGGGTTTGGGTCTTGGTCCCCAGGGTTTGCAGGGTTAGGATTTGGATCCTCGGTCCCAGGGTTTGGGTTTGCAGGGTTAGGGTTTGGGCCTCGGTCCCCCGGGGTTTGGGTTTGCAGGGTTAGGGTTTGGGCCTCGGTCCCCCGGGGTTTGGGTTTGCAGGGTTAGGGTTCGGTCCTCGGTCCCCCGGGTTTGGGTTTGCAGGGTTATTGTTTGGGTCTCCGCCCCAAGGGTTTGCAGGGTTAGGGTTTGGGCCTCGGTCCCCCGGGTTTGGGTTTGCATATTTAGGGTTTGGGTCTTGGTCCCCAAGGTTTGCAGGGTTAGAGTTTGGGTCTCGGTCCCTAGGGTTTGGATTTTCAGGGTTAGGGTTTGGGCCTCGGTCCCCAGGGTTTGGGTTTGCAGGTTTAGGGTTGGGCTTCAGTCCCGCGGGTTTGGGTTTGCAGGGTGAGGCTTTGGGCTTCGGTCCCTCGGGTTTGGGTTTGTAGGTTTAGGGTTTGGGCCTCGGTCCCCAGGGCTTGGGTTTGCACGGTTAGTGTTTGGGCTTCAGTCCCGCGGGTTTGGGTTTGCAGGGTGAGGGTTTGGGCTTCGGTCCCCCGTGTTTGGGTTTGTAGGGTTAGGGTTTGCGCCTCGGTCCCCCGGGTTTGGGTTTGCAGGGTTAGGGTTTGGGCCTCGGTCCCCAGGGTTTGGGTTTGCAGGTTTAGGGTTTGGGTCTTGTTCCCCAGGGTTTGCAGGGTTACGGTTTGTGTCTCGGTCCCCAGGGTTTGCAGGGTTAGAGTTTGGGTCTCGGTCCCCAGGGTTTGGATTTGCAGGGTTAGGGTTTGGGCCTCGGTCCCCAGGGTTTGGGTTTGCAGAGTTAGGGTTTGTGCCTCAGTCCCC